>NC_071260.1:14873649-14921149 GCF_023375685.1 Ictalurus furcatus | reverse complement strand
TACATGTTCTTTATTAGTTAATGTATTAATTAACGTGTTCGGTTAAACTAAATCAAAAACGCTCTATAATAAAGAATATGAACTTTTTATATAATTTGCTATATGCAGCTGCGTACACAAACATCGTTGGATGGCGCAGGATTATGGTAAAAATTTCTATAAAGCCCATGCTTTATGCCCACCAAGAAGCAGCTCTTATTGACATGCCGGGTATACTACCAGCCTCACCAGAACCTGGCCATTGATGAAAGAATGGTAGCCACAAGGTCTAGAATTGTGGATTTGGGGAGTCATGAAGCCATAAGTCCAGCGTGTCTGAGCCAGTGGGGGCTGAAGCTGTCAGTGACATGTCACAGGTGGCAGAGAAGAGACCATGCTATCCAGTGACAATTGTAAACACCTCAACCTCTGCCAAGAGAGACAAAGCCTCAGCTGGAAGAAAACACTGTATACTGCCTTCAAAGGAAGAAGTACAGCAAGACTATTTGCAAATGCTGGTCTTGTGATGTGTTCCTGTGTACTATAGTGGACCATCTTTGTTTCACTGAGTGGGGATGATGTCAAGGACAGCCGAACTCAATGATGCGCACTAGACTCTGACTCTTAATTTGATTTTTTTATTCTGGTTTTTTGCACTTTTGTTCATGTTTTGTATATACTAGTTTATATTTTTCACTTTCATATTTGTTTCAAATAGTTATTTTTGCCTCCTAAAATCCAATCCCACGTCCATGTCATAGGAGGCGGAAACAGCACCTTCTGCATGCCTGTATTACATATGTGACAGTGCTAACAGGGCTCTGGTGCTGATTTCAGTAAAGGCTAAATGAGATCAGTAAGTTTCAAACTTTTTATTTGTGAAATTGCATATGTACCTAAGAGTTTCATGCTTTTACAATTTGTTATTTCATTTTGTGCTGTTTGGATATATTTTTGGTGTATTTTATTGGTGGTTTGTGCCATCTGGACATGTTCTATTTGTGTAATAAGCACATCTTCATGATTTCTTAACATTTGCATTATGGAAACTACATCATATGCTTTCACTTTACTTAAAGCCATCAGTGATGCATTTATAAAGGTTAGTAATTGTATTATAACTCACAATAATTATTTATAAGGCCGCACAACACAACTATCAACAACAATATAAAACAATTCACTTATTGAACATAGAAATAGAGCTACATTACTTCTAAGTCATTATAACTATAATATAATAACATAAAAATGCAGGCTGTATTTTTATGAATACATCAATGGAACCATAAGACTGACTAATTAATACTTATAAATTGGTGTATAATGCACTGAAAAAGCAAGTGTATCACTTATAAGTAATTATAACAAATAATATAAATGTAGCTACAGTGAGGGAAAGAAGTATTTGATCCCCTGCTGATTTTGTACGTTTGCCCACTGACAAAGAAATGATCAGTCTATAATTTTAATGGTAGGTTTATTTGAACAGTGAGAGACAGAATAACAACAAGAAAATCCAGAAAAACGCATGTCAAAAATGTTATAAATTGATTTGCATTTTAATGAGGGAAATAAGTATTTGACCCCCTCTCAATCAGAAAGATTTCTGGCTCCCAGGTGTCTTTTATACAGGCAACGAGCTGAGATTAGGAGCACACTCTTAAAGGGAGTGCTCCTAATCTCAGCTTGTTACCTGTATAAAAGACACCTGTCCACAGAAGCAATCAATCAATCTGATTCCAAACTCTCCACCATGGCCAAGACCAAAGAGCTCTCCAAGGATGTCAGGGACAAGATTGTAGACCTACACAAGTCTGGAATGGGCTACAAGACCGCCAAGCAGCTTGGTGAGAAGGTGACAACAGTTGGTGCGATTATTCACAAATGGAAGAAACACAAAAGAACTGTCAATCTCCCTCGGCCTGGGGCTCCATGCAAGATCTCACCTCGTGGATTTGCAGTGATCATGAGAACAGTGAGGAATCAGCCCAGAACTACACAGGAGGATCTTGTCAATGATCTCAAGGCAGCTGGAACCATAGTCACCAAGAAAACAATTGGTAACACACTACGCCGTGAAGGACTGAAATCCTGCAGCGCCCGCAAGGTCCCCCTGCTCAAGAAAGCACATATACATGCCCGTCTGAATTTTGCCAATGAACATCTGAATGATTCAGAGGACAACTGGGTGAAAGTGTTGTGGTCAGATGAGACCAAAATGGAGCTCTTTGGCATCAACTCAACTCGCCGTGTTTGGAGGAGGAGGAATACTGCCTATGACCCCAAGAACACCATCCCCACCGTCAAACATGGAGGTGGAAACATTATGCTTTGGGGGTGTTTTTCTGCTAAGGGGACTGGACAACTTCACCGCATCAAAGGGACGATGGACGGGGCCAGGTACCGTCAAATCTTGGGTGAGAACCTCCTTCCCTCAGCCAGGACATTGAAAATGGGTCGTGGATGGGTATTCCAGCATGACAATGACCCAAAACACACGGCCAAGGCAACAAAGGAGTGGCTCAAGAAGAAGCACATTAAGGTCCTGGAGTCTCCAGACCTTAATCCCATAGAAAATCTGTGGAGGGAGCTGAAGGTTCGAGTTGCCATACGTCAGCCTCGAAACCTTAATGACTTGGAGAAGATCTGCAAAGAGGAGTGGGACAAAATCCCTCCTGAGATGTGTGCAAACCTGGTGGCCAACTACAAGAAACGTCTGACCTCTGTGATTGCCAAAAAGGGTTTTTCCACCAAGTACTAAGTCATGTTTTGCAGAGGGGTCAAATACATATTTCCCTCATTAAAATGCAAATCAATTTATAATATTTTTGACATGCGTTTTTCTGGATATTTTTGTTGTTATTCTGTCTCTCACTGTTCAAATAAATCTACCATTAAAATTATAGACTGATCATTTCTTTGTCAGTGGGCGAACGTACAAAATCAGCATGGGATCAAATACTTTTTTCCCTCACTGTATAACTGTTATTATAACGATAAAGCATGGGCTTTATAGAAGGTGTTACAAGGATTACTTTCATAGATTATATTGTTCCTCCTTATCGAACACAGAAAGACGCACTAATAGCCCACACTAATAGACCAATATATCAATAATTTCATCTCAATGTTAATTAGTGCATTAACTAACAAACATGTACTAACATGTAATTAAAGTGGCCGTTATTCACACATGAATTCATAAGACTCATGTCGTGTTTGACATTAGTTCTTGATTAGTTTGTGATTAGTACATGCCTTAACTCATCATTAGTTCATACTTAAGTATGATAATTAATTCATGTATTTGTGCATGATTATTCATGTACTGTTATTGTAAAGTGTTACCAGCTTTTTGATATCCATTTTTTAAATATAAGGAATACATGTGTGGGCCTCACACTCTGTGTTGTCGGGACATCAGGGTGCAGTCTTTTTATTCAAGCTGTTCCAATAATCACAGGCAGAAAAGGTTAATGCAGGCAAATCCATAATCATAATCCAGACAGTCTGACAGAAGTGAAAATAGCAGGAATTAGACCTGAGGAAACAAATCCACCATGAAACAAGGTTCAGAACTCTTCCACAGCTAGATTTGATAAAAAGCAAACTACAAACACATGCTGGGAAAACAGAAAAAGACATAAACTATACAGATGTGCAAGCAATGACTGGAGGGTAAATCAGAAAAGCAGGAAACAAACAAGAAGTCTTTATGACAATATTGTAGCTTTCTCTCATATCACATATTACATATTACACTTTTTTTTTTTTTTTTTTAAATAAGTGAGCCATGTATTATTTAGACCCGGATGAAAATAAAGTATTGGGAATGATTGCAGCTGTGCGCTAAATAATGGATTGCAAGGAGTCATAATTGAACACTGCAGTTTCAATAAAAAAAAAAATTAAAAAACAGAATGCAACAGACCCAGCAAGAATGCTGCTATGTCCCAGACACAAATTAGAAGTAAAAGGGTTACAATTTAGGATTTTAAAATGGGCACTTATTCTAGTGGAAGCTGTTCTGGCACAGGTTTAGAATGCCAATCATTTCTGTTTTGTCACTTCTGTTTAGCGCAAAGCATTAGTGTTCAATGTAAGATATTAGATAAGTGTTAGATAGTCAAGTACATGGTGTACTGTCAAAAAATATAGAGCATAATGCTCAAATTGAACAATAGCCTGTGCTTAACTGGAACAAGTATTGGGAGAAAATAGACAAATTATGTACGAAATAGTGCAAGGAGATCCAGAAAGGGCTGATATTGGCTCCAGAAAAGGAAGACACTATCATTCTCATTTTGTACATGTAGAGTAACTTTTAAATAAATGCCCAAATGGCATTTAACATGGAATCAATCTAAATGGAGGTATGGAATGGAATGGTCTCATCAGAGACACAATGCTGGCGCAAGACTTCACACAATAACACTGAGAGTCCTTGAAGAGTGCAGTTGCAAACAGGAAAGTAATCGGGTGACTTTGAATGAGGATAGGTGCTTGACTGGAGGCCATTTGATCAAGTTGTGGGCTGAGAATCATGGAAGTGCAACTTTGGAAGCTTCAGACACAGTATTTGGCAGACATACTTATCTAGAGTGACCTAAAGAACTGTTTTTCAGTCTCAATCAAAAACATATCATGATAGCACAAATAGATCAGAGTCTAGGAATAATATTAAGCTAAACCTCCTTTTAGAGAGGAGTTAGTACAGAAACAAAACAGAACAAGTCAAGGTTTTTAAATTTAGCACTCATTTATGTGCTTGGTGAAGAGATAGATCTTCAGTCTTTTTTTTTTTTTTTTACATAGCCAGTGACTCAGCTGTTTGGACAAAGGAAGTCTATTCCAGCATCAGTGTGCCAGGACAGAGAAGAGATTTAATGAATGTCATACTTGTATTTTAAGGGATGATAGGTCATGTTGAGCTGTGTTAGAGTCTCGAAAGGGAACACAGACATACATGGAGATGAAGCTATCATTCAGCGTCTGATGTATCCATATGTAGCTTTTTGAGTACATCCTAAAATGAGACTACAATTAAAATTCTGCATCAGTTTCAAATATCACTGGGTCCCAGTCTAAAGTTGTCTTTCTGATGAGAGAGATCTTTTGTGGTTTAGTGGTGTACCTGCTTCTTGCCTGAACTTTCCATTTTAACCCCTAACTTGTGATATACTGTATAGTCACCTTGAATGATTGAAAGTCTGAAGCAGGTACTTGTAGGGCTGTAGGAATACAGTCTCAATGGCCTCAAGATTTTTTCTGTATGAACTTGGATTTGTCTCTAGTCTTGAGAATTGGTCTCGCTAAATATGGTCTCGGTCTCATCTGAGAATTTCAAAAAAATAAAAAAATTTAAAAAAAAATTGCATACACAAAAGTTGACAAAAAGTCTATGAGATTTTTACTTAGCATAATCATTGGAACAACACACGAATGAAGCCAACTAGTTGACCTTGAAAAGAGTTTGATGCACTTTGTTCTCGATCATGGCTTGCTCTCGTTTGCTTGCTTATTTATTTATTTATTTATTTATTTATTTATTTATTCCACAAATACGAGCTGTTTTGAATGTGGAGCCTTTATTGCTGAACCTATTAAGAGTCTCTTAAAAAGACATAAAAACAAGCCAATTCCTTTTCCTCTGTCAAACTAGAGATGTGTATAAGTGTGGGAGAGAGGTCAAAAACAGTTGTTTCTTTGTGCTCTCGTTTCTTGCAACAATATTTTCTCTTGCTCACACCTTTACAGCATGGGTGGACCTGGTCAAACTAACAAGCTAAGCAATGGCAACATTCTTAAAATATATGTACCTTCTAAAAATAGATATGTATGTTGGTATCATCAGATATGTATGGAGGCAGTACATCACATACTATATGATGTCTTAAATATTTATTTATATGTGTTTATTTTTGTTGTCTTTCACAGATCGACAAAGACACACCCAGGGCCTGTGGTCCACCTGAGTGACAGTCCAAAAGATGAAGGGAAGGTACAAGAGACATTTTTATTTTTTATTTTTAATGTTGTAGTACTCTTGTAGTAGTCTGTTCAGAGTACATGTTACTACAAAGTATTGATAATTGGTTATTAATGCTATCACTGTCACGATCTGGAACCAGACAGAATATCTAGATTCTAAACTTTTTATCTCTGAGAAGAGTCTGTAAATTGACCTTTTTGACCTTTAAATGTTTTATTATTAGGAGATCTCACCTGATCCTGGTCCATTTTGTTGTTGAATTTTTTCTCATTCTCAGCTGCTGATTGGCTTCGAGAGCGGCACTATAGTGATGTGGGACCTGCGATCAAAAAGAGCTGACTTCAGAATTTACTATGATGAGGTGAGAGTGTTTGTGCCAGCATACTGTTTTAAAACATTCCTGGAAAATTGACACAATTGGTTCAGCTCAAGCTCGGAGGAAATTGGTTCAGATCAAGTTCAGATGAAATAAACATGAAAAAATAACAAAAGCAAAGCGAAAAACAAATGAAGCCATTACTACATTTCTATTCCTGCTTTCTGAATAAATAATCCCTTGCGCTCAGCTATGTAGATTTGGCAGCAGCTATTGGTATGGATTCAAAAAACCTGCTGAATGGAAGCAGCTTTTTTCAAATCTGATTCTCATGATTGTACTGTGCATATGTGTGTTTGTGTGTATAACTGCAGCCTGGCATGTGTCTGTGGCTTTACTGTATTTCATTTCTGAAAGAGGGCTGCTTTGTACAACAAGCTGTCACCATTCACTTACCACTGAACCATCAGTGCTCTCTTCCACAAGTCAAGCGTTCACTTGTACAATGAGTTTTTCCAAACTTGCTGTCTTTCTCCGACCCTGTAATGTGTGTATCAGAAAGCTCCATGTGGTGACAGCGCCCCGTGGTCGTCTGTCAGATCTTGCAGAGAAAGGAGGGGGTTTTTTTTGGCATAAGGAGCTCCACGAGCCATTGTTGATGCCTCTAAGTGGAAGCGTCTAGGGGTCTGGTAATTGCTAGTTTTGATGTGTGTCTGGAATAGCAGCGTGTGTGAAAGTGTTTTTATAATGAAAGAGAGGACTTGAGAGAGGAAGACAGACACAGAGCACAGCCAAAATATTAATCTTACAATAAAGATCTCATTCCCATGGAAACGCCCAAATCTCACAGTTGGCAACAGTTCCAAGTGAACATTTAATTAATTAAGAGTCTCAAAGAAGACATCGTTGAGGATCCAAAGGTGAAAGCATCGTTTTTCATTACATTAAAAATGAAAGTGAACTTGGGATTTTTTGAAACTGTTTTTGAGTTATTGAGCTTTTATAGGTCATATGACATGTGATGCCCTCACACAACACAATATAAAGACTTGTTACACCAAACACAGTGATCTCAGGCTGCAGAGCAAAACAATGAATAATGCATGCAGAGCGGAACCAAGCAACCATCTCTCTTTATCATTGTTCAAAAAATATATATACAAATATATCCCCAATTAAACATGAGTGACCATCATTAGTTAAGTTATAAAGCACTAACAACTGTAAATAAAATTATAAAGTCACATAAACGACCGTTTTCCAAGACTCATAAAAGTTTAGTGTTCCTCATTATATGATAAATTTGACTTTTTCTTGTCCTTGTAGTGGTAAAATGTTTTGTAAATTTACAGTGTATGTTTATTTTACCTAAGAAGGTGCATTTTGTGGACCTTAAGGTCCAATTATGTACCTTAGATTATTGTCAAAGGTACAGTGCCCTCCACTAATATTGGCACCCTTTGAAATTTGAGCAAAGAGAGCTGTGGAAAAATTCCCTTTATTGTTTAACCTTTTGATAATTTGTTCAAAAAATAATCTGCTCTCATGGATATCAAACAATTACAAACACAACACAGGTTTATCCAAAATAAAATATCTTTGTTAAATAAATGTGTGCCACAATTATTGGGACCCTTTTAGTCAAAACTTTTTGCTAGCAGAGTATTTTTGTGAATTTTTTTAAACAAAATATCAAAAGTTAAACAATAAAGACAATTTTTGACAGCCTTCTTTGCTCACATTTACCAAGGGTGGCAATATCAGTGGGGGGCACTGTATACTATATTCATGTTTTCAGGTGAAAGATACATACTAAACGTATAAAATAATATATACCCACAGTGGTACCATCCCATCCCACCTTTATTTCTGACAGTGTAAGGTCATTTAAAGAAACACTCATCTTACAGACTGAGATTGAATTCATTCTCTAAAAACTCCCAAACACTGGAGACCACACACTCATTCACACATAGTGGCAATTTATCTTAGCCAATCCACCTACTGGCATGTTTTGGGGAAGTGGGCAGCAAACAGAGAACCTTGAGGAATCCCACAGAGGATATGCACACAACCCAAGCTTCCACCTAAGCTCATGACCAGGGACACTAATGCAGCAACACTACCCAGTGTGCCACTGTGCTGCCACAAATTATAAACTTCAAAAACAAAAACAGATGGCATGCTGGAGTCTTTCTAGAAAATAACTAATACAGGTTATTGTATTAGTGATCACTGTGCAGTGAGAACGGACAGGCAGTGCTCTAGCTATTAATATTTTACTAATGCATAAAAAAAAAATCTTGGTGCATCTGTAATGCATTATTTATTTTAAAGCTCATTGATTTGTGCCTGATAATGGTTTCAAATTCATCTCTGTGTCATTCTTTGCAAATAATGTACGGGTTGAAGAATGTGTTTAATTCACCAGGCTGGATTTCCAGCTCAGTAAACAGTTACTACTGAGAGGTACATTCTATTTAATTTGTGGTAGAAGGATAGCAGTTTTAAGATTGACCACAATGCTGTTTAATGCTCAAATCTGATTGGTCAGCATCTGTGACAGTAGTTATGTGTGCAAAGTTTATATAAATATGTACATTATCATTTCCATAGAAACATGTTCCAGAACATTAAACATAACTATATAAGAGTAGAATGTATTGTAATTAAGAGAACATGTTACTGTAGGTATGAGGAAGAAAAGCTGGTTTAAATTGCGGTAGGACAAATGTGTTAATATTGGGTGTTATGTAAAACAAATATTTGCAATAGTACAGAAAATGATGTGATCTGATTTCAAAACTGACCCTAGACACTTACAAAACCTTGTGTATAGGATCAAAAGGAACCAAGAAGACATTTCTTCACTTTATGCTGATGGAATATCACAGTTTGTGTGACAGTTCAGAATGATGATGGATCACTCAGCAGGAGAGGTGTTTCTGTGAACTGGCTAACGTCACCATAAGCATAGAGCAAATAAATTCCCTGGTCAGTTGTAGAAAAAACGTTCTATGGCTTTTAGTGCTTGTTGAATTCAGGTGTGGTTTCTTTCTAGGTAGTGGAAGAGCATGCCAGACAAAGATTAGCTCACATGTCTAACTTCCATCCATCCATTTTCCATACCGCCTTTCCTACACAGGGGAGCATGGAGCCTATACCAGGTAGCTCGGGGCACAGGGTGGAGGATACCTATCACAGGGCACAATTGCACACACCCATTCACACACTACAGACAATTTGGAAATGCCAATCAGCCTACAATGCATATGTTTGGACTGGGGCATGGGGAGAACATACAAACTCAGCACACACAGGGTGGAGACGTGATTCGAACCCCCAACCCCAGAGGTGTGAGGCAAACGTGCTAACCACTAAGCCATTGCCCCCTGTCTAACTTAAGCTCTTTTAAACACCTTTTAAATCTTTTAACTTTTCAACCTGATGTCCCAGAACGTACAAGAATTCTGATGACTGAGAATAGATTTTAGAGATGCTGTACGGCTCAAAGGAAACATTTAAGGAAACATTTCCTTGTTTCTGATGAAACGTTTATATAATTACAAAAGAAGGGATTTAATATAAGACAAATGACCCCATATGGACATTATGACCCCAAGTCTCCTTGTTATTTACCTTCATGCTTGTAAATCTATATTCAAGAAATGTCTCAATATTTCTGTGTTGGTTTTCTTGACACATCTCTTGTTCCACTGAGTCAGACTGACTCAATGTAAGTGGTAGATGGGTTGAGAAAGTTGTCCATTTTTATAACTGAAGTCCTACGCTAATGCTAATGAGTGTCAGGAAGGTAAAAAAGACTTAAGTAGCACGTACAGTCTTCATTTAAATGTGGCTTGATTGAATTGAATGTAACTCCTAGTTAATGTTTCAAAAATAGTTTGCATTTATATATTCAATTACAAATATTAATTTGTAAAATAAATAAATAAAACAAAAGAGGAGATTGTGTTTCGCTCATGACCCCATTTGGAAATTAAGCAACCCCTAGTTTCGGAGTCCTTGTATAAGATTAATGCTGGTCTTGTAAGTATAATATGCAGTACATAGTCTATATTTACTGTATATATACTGTATATACTGCATATTCAATGCCTACATTTTCCTCATCAGACATTTTGTCTTTTCTTAAGTGTGTAGCACTAGTTTTTGGGTAAAGCTTCACTTCCACCATTCACAAACATTAGGTCACTTGTCCCTTTAACAGTGTTTCCATCTAAACTGTGTGTTACTGCATGAATGCTCTCTTTGAGCCTGAGCAACCGAACATTTGAAGGATAACTTAGAAAGTGGAGCCTCATATGATAATTCTACAATTGCCTGCTTATGCTGTTGTTTTCAGCTGTGCTTGAGTGGTGTGCTAGACAGAGGAATGTCAATCAATCGTGCTCATTAGAATATTAGAAATGTCATGCCTACTCAGTTCTCTGTTTGGTATTTAAGCCCTGTTATTGTATGTCTCTTTTTCATTAAAGCTTTGCTAGACAATTCAGGTATTTTTAATATTTTACACTGATCCCTAGGACTGCTGGTTTTACCAGTTATGGAAGAGCTCAGTCTGGTTGATGATAACAGAGATGAGAGATATACCAAGTAGGCCTTTTGGGAGCTGTGAACTGCTCTTGCGTTTACGCGAGGACCAACAAATGTCATAGCTCTTTCTCCAAATACTTCCTTGGAGAGTACTGAGCCTCAGCGTGCTAATTTCAACAGGAAATCGCTAAACAAAGCTCATATACAGAGGCAGATAGAGGATCCAAAGTAGAGAGTCATTCATGGATTACAGCCAAAGCCTCAGACATGCACACCTAAATCCTGCATTGGGAAGGACATGCAGATCTATTTCCCAAGGAGGGAAAATAAAAGGATTTGTTCTTGTGCTGTTAAACAGCTTCTCATGTTCTTATTGGTTCAGTGAGATTACAGAAGATTTTATTTTTGCCTCAGCGTTTAAACAGGATATAAAATTTGTAACACAAGAAAAAACAAAGACCTGGGTTTGGGTCTATTGATCAAAAGTAGGCGTTATGGGATTTGAAACCGAATGCCTCCCTCATGTGAAATAGTGTGAAACACACACAGATGGTTCTACTGTGGCTTTTTCAATTGCTTTGTCACTCACAGTTTTAATTTGCAGTGCTTCCGATGTGTCTCTCTTAGTAGCACAACAGGCTCGCTCCACTCATTTCCTCACACCTGAGTCCTTCGTCCGGTTCATATTATAGTTATATTCATAGTGTGGTATGAAATTCATTATGTCAAACAAATCAAGTACATCAAACACATCCGACTATGAAATAGAGCCCTGAGTGCGAGACGTCGTTCTGACATCGGCCATGCCTCCTGGTTGCAAAAACAAAGTGGAAGACTCTAATGATTTTTAAGAACAAGCCAGAATTTGTTTTTGAACATGTTATATTGTGCTGTTGGGTGTCAGAATCAGAAAAGTGTTCATAAATACATTTGTTTTTTACAACATATTCGGAGTGATAATTGGTCTTTGGCTTGCTAACTATCCTGTTAAGTCTTTAACAGGATTCGCTTGTTATTTAGCTAGCAAGCCTAATTTATTTTGCTTTAACAAGCCTCAAATCTACATCAAGAAACTTTCTAGTTAACATTCGATAACCAGGTCACATTATTACTGAGGACTTGCTTATGATGGGCACAGCTAACTTTCTTCAGCTTACCAATGCATCTTAATAAATATCTACTAGAGTTACACCATTTGAAAGTGTTAGTTTAGTGAGATATCACTCCCTGTCTTTTAGTGTTAATCCATAATAATAAATAGATTATAAACATTTTAGCTAATAGATCAATTACTAAGTAAAAATTCTTGATAGATTCTTCAGTCAGATTGTAACCAAGTAGCCCCTGTTGGAAGAAAAAAAAGAACAATAGGAAACCCTCATAGAATTTGTAATTTGTTTTAAATTAAACTGTAATGGTCCCTGTGGGTCTCTACTGGTAATTTGTTGCCTTCTTTTGGTGGCATGTTATGTCTAGTGGATACCATTAAGAACCAATAATGGTAATGGTTTTAATGGTCTTTGTAGTGGAAACCGTTTTTTTTTGTTTTTTTTCAGCAGGGGCATTAGGTTGCTAGGCTACTCTGGTCTTTTAACTCTGTTTTTTTGCTGGATCTCTTTTTGTTTGCAAACACTAAAGGGGTGTATAGACGGGGTAAATCTGACAGATGTATGGATCTGTAGACGACGGCTCTGTTATTAGACGCAGAGTGTTATCGAGTCTTCACTTCTGAAGCTGGACAGGGACATTCTAGTTGCAGTATCTGTTTCCGGATCTTATTGTCTGATTGCTTTTTCTGCTCACTCTCTCAGCCTTTTAATACCTTCACATGCTCACAATGTGAATCTACTATCTCTGCCTATCCTTCTTCCTGTCACTTTGTGTGTGTGTGTGTGTGTGTGTGTGTGTGTGTGTGTGTACTTATTTTCTCCTTCAGTGGCGTGAGCTTATTTGTGCTTCTGTGTATGATGAAGCTCACAACATCCAAATATAACTTATTTTATTCTGCTAATAATATTATTCTGTTTTTATATTCATATCCATATAGACTGTAAATAATCTCTCTCTCTCTCTCTCTCTCTCTCTCTCTCTCACTCTCTCTCTCTCTCTCTCTCTCTCGCTAGGCGATTCACTCTGTTAGTTGGCATCATGAAGGACGACAGTTCATGTGCAGTCACTCTGACGGAAGTCTCAGCATGTGGAACCTGAGAAACACAGCCAAACCCTTCCAAGTCACCTTCCCTCACGGTTAAGCAGCACTTTCACAAGCTAAACAATACCTTCTGAGCCTTTATTCACAGCTTTTCTAAACACATTTATGGGAATAGTCTCCGTGCCTCACGCAGTTCAAAACTACATGCACATATTGCAAATCCTCATCCCCCTCAAACTGAAAGATTTCCACTGAAATACAACACACACGTATCATATGATTTCTACAGCAAACCATGTTTTAACACCATAGCACATTAACTACATTAAATATTGACAGTAACTGCATTGAGAGCCCATTAATTACATTAAACATACTGTTACCTTGAGGGGAAACTGCATGAAATAATTATTTGACTGATGTATTTCTGACATTTTAGTGCAAAATATAAATCAGCCTTTTATATGGATGAACCGTAAAGAATCTGTAAATACTCTCACCACTTAATTATTATTATTTTTTATTTCTAGTAGCCACTGTTTATATAGAAACCCTCTTTTCTGTTTTATTTGAACACACATACATACATACAGTATCGTAATGTCATATTTCATTGGCTAGATCCCTCATTTATTTAGATAGTGGAGTCACACTAGGACTACACTCTCTCTCTCTCTCTCTCTCTCTCTCTCTCTCTCTCTCTCTCATTTTAGCTAAAGCTGACAAACATGAATCATCTCCCAGCAATATAAGAATCTGGAGTGCCTGCATGACTGCCCCCTCACCAAGAACCTGTGCTGGAGGACAGAATGTTGAGTTTGAGTGTGTGTGTGTGTGTGTGTGTGTGTGTGTGTGTGTGACAGGAGTGAGCAGGTAATTTTCAGATGCTCTGACACTCCTCTCTCTCTTCCTCCTGGCCCACATGGTATTTTAGGTAAATCTCAGCGAGACGGCAGAAAAGAATCATGTAAACCAATTCTCAAGGTGGAGTACAAGACCTGCAGGAACAGGTAAACACCAAGTCACACACAGACCCACACACTACTACTACTACTACTACATTGTCAGTCCTTTGCTCCAGTAGTCCAAGCTAAACCTTGTCTCACTGAGCTCCAAAATAAAACCACATTTCTACCATATTTCTATACAAACTGGCTCGAAATTCAGAAGAGAATTATACTGTTTATTTATAGAGTCACGGCTTCTTATAGCACAGGGCAGTGTACATATCGCTGCTGGGGTCTCCAATGAATAATAATTTGATTCATTTTTTAAATCTTAGCTTATTATGAAATGCTGCTTGAAGGATACCATTTTGACTCACAGCAGTACAGTGAGAGCATCCCAGCTTTGTAGTATATTCTTATAGTGTGCCCAGTGAACTTTTCTGATCTTTCTAGCGTGTACCAAACCCCAAAACTAAAGTTTAATCAGATCAAATACCGTGGGAGGGGTCATAGTGGCTTAGTGGTTAGCACTCTTGCCTTGCACCTCCAGGGTTGGGGGTTCGATTCCCACCCCCTCCATATGTGTTTGGAGGCAAACTCCCCATGCCTTGGGGGTTTCCTCCGGGTGCCCCAGTTTCCTCCTCAAGTCCAAAGACATGCACTGTAGACTGACTGGCATTTCCAAATTGTCCTTAGTGTGTGAATGGGTGTGTGAGTGTGTGCGATTGTACCCTGTCTGGGGTGTCTCCCGCCCTGGGATAGGCTCCAGGCTCCCTCCGACCCTGTGTACGGTAAACAAAACAGAAAATGGATGGATAAACATTGTTGGAAAGACTTGTTGTTTCAAAAGATAGTTGATTTAGACCAAGATGGCGGCGTGTATATATATATAGTTAGATGCTAACTGCATTTCATAGGCTCTGTACTTGTACTCTGCACATCTGAGCTTGAGTGAAGCAGCTGAGGAACAGTAGAAGTTAAATAAATAAATTTATCTTCTGCGAATTGCTCTTTGTTGTTCATTTTTATGAATGAAAAATAACTTTCATTCTTTTACAAGCTCTGGGGATTGTCATTGTGTGGCAGGGTTCTCGTCTAGACTATTACCACTTTCAATTCAATCAAATCTGATTAGAGATATAGATATGGATATTTGGAGCGCTAAACGGATCCAGACCCAATAGAATAAATGGTTTAAGCTACATAACTGAGCCTTAAGGATCATTGTTACTGTTGATGGCACATTTATATTGTTTGAACTTTGTGGAAAAGAAATGTACTTGTACAGCACTGTTTTTTTTCTACCAGCATGCTAAGAAAAATCACAAGCTTGCGCATTATACACTGCATACATGGGAGCCCATGCTTTAGCAACCAGTGAATCATGGGATATATTGTTTATGGGTGTCATTGGGAGGATTTATGCCTGCACATAGTGAGAGGCAGATGTATTTGCCTCCTACTCAAGATTCTTCCTGCTGTTTTATTTTGTCACGAGACACTTAAAACTCCCTGTTCTGACTAGAAATGCATGTTTTTCTCTTCTCGGGAGACATATAAGCAGTATTGTCTTTTATCACCGGCTTATTCTGATACAAGCTATTAACCTTTGAAATCTCCCTCCTCTGCTTTAATAGCTTATTTGAGTGTTATGCTGCTTTTGATTTTACTGTCTCTGTAAAATGTGTGGTTTTACTTTTAAAAGGCTCTGATGTCTGAGTGGTAAAAAAGTCTTTTGGATTTGGCTTTTACCTTCAAATAGAAATGTCAAGCTTGGTATGAGGGAGATTTATAAGTTCAGTCCATAGTTGTATTAAATTGAGAGAAGGCAGTTACAGAAGGAATGAGTTTGATGATTGTGTTTTAATGAGGTTGCACACTTGTAAAGCTTGTGAATGTGGTTGTGTTTCTTCATGTGGGTCATAGAAGGTCACAGCAAGGGGGTTTCATGACCGCTGCCTGGGAGGAGGTGTATTTTTGTGTGTGTATGTGTGTGTGTCTGTGTGTTTGAACCAGCAAATTCAGACTAGCATATGTCGGTAGGAGTCGACTGTGCTAACGGTATCAATTACTCACTTAAATCCCTGTCACATTTAATGAGGCAGAGGCGTTTCAGCAGCACTGAGAGCTAAGCCAGGGAGACAGACGTCACCAAAGACTGTCTCTGTTGTGCAGTGAATTATGACAAGAGATACAATATGGGAATGTACACTCACTCACAGCCACTTTAATAGGAACGCCTGTACATTCTAATAAGCCAATTATGTGACTGTAGCACATCTTGATACAGGTCAGGCCTGTCCCTCCAGGATTTAGCAATATTTGCGATTACAGAAATGAATGAAGAACTAAGGAAACTCAGCAATATTTGTAGTAGCTTGCAATTTTTCAAAATTACCACAGATTTTTGACAGATTTGGACCAAGGCGTATGATGTCATGTCATCACAACACGCAATCAGCCAAAGCCCCCTTTCATTCACAGCTAAATGGTCTCATTTACCAACAAACATCACTGTGAAAGACAGTGTAAAACTTGTAATTTCACTAATTCAAGTAGTTTTCCACAAAAAACACAAAAAAAACTCTGCAAGTTGCATCACACATTTTGAAAAAAAAAAGGCAAAATCAAGCATTTTTAGCCGCAACAATCACAACAGCAACAAAACAAAAAACTCCTGTATGGACTACCAAGCTCTTTGGTTAATGTTTTCATCAAACATCAGAATTTTATCTCAGTGACTTTGATCATGGCATGGTTGCTGGTGCCAGACCAGCTGGTTTGAATATTTCAGAAACTGCTGATCGCTTGGAACTTTCACACACAATAATCTCTAGAGATTACAAGAATGGTGCAAAAAAACAAAAACAAACATCCAGTGAGCAGCAGTTTTCCAGGTGGAGACACTTTGTTGATGAGAGAGGACAGAGGAGAATGGCCAGACTGGTTTGAGTTCACTGGAAGACTATGAAACTCACAACCTTGGTGAGCAGAAAAGCATCTCAGTTCACATCAAACACATCAAACCTTGAGGCGGATGAGCTACAACAGATGGAACATCAGGTTTGAAAGTCAGGTTCCGCTCTTGTCAGTGAAGAAGGCTACAGTGGGCACAGGCTCACCAAACTAGACAGTTTAAGATTGGAAAAAGACCAGGCAATGTCTTTCTAATCTTCAATATTCTCTTGTGTGTGTGTGTGTGTGTGTGTGTGTGTGTGTGTGTGTGTGTGTGTGAAAATCTCAGGAGCTCAGCAGTTTCTGAAATACTCAAAGCAGCCTGCCTGGCATGGTTAAAGTATGCTGACATCACTATTTTTCCCCCCATTCTGATGTTTGATGTGAATATTCACTGAAGCTCTTGACCTGTATCTGCATGATTTTATGTACTGTGCTGCTGCCACATGATTAGATAATTGTGTGCAGGGGTACAAGTGTTCCTGTTTTTAACAATATAAAGAGACCTTCATCCTGCAGTCAAACCACCCTTCATTCATTCTCTTTCCCTCTTCTTTTGTGTTTAAACAGTGAGCCCTTCGTCATCTTCTCTGGAGGTCTATCATATGATAAAGCAGGCAGGAGGCCCACTCTAACCATCATGCATGGCAAAGCCATCACAGTGCTGGAAATGGACCATCCTATAGTGGAGTTCCTTGTGCTCTGCGAGACGCCCTATCTCAATGGTGATGTGCACACACACACACACACTTTTCTGTTGAGAACTGAATTGAGAGCTGAGAGATGAATTACAAAGTTCTTTCCTGTGCTTCCTCTGCTTCCCTTTAGACTAATTATATCCCCTTCTTCTTGAATAGAGCTGTCTTCATTTAACCGCATTGATTTCTTCCGAGTTTTTATTCTTTCCATCTTGTTTAAAATGGCTTGGTTCGGGAAAGACATTTGTTAATGGATTATAGAAATGGAAATGATCAGTGGCACAAACAACAGCCAGAAGAGAAAGAAATGATCTGTAATGGGATGAAGCATAGAAAACTTACTTTGCGGCTTTTACATAAAATTTTTATTAGCATCTTCCTAATTACCTCAGCTTTCCAATGGCGTCATAAAGTAAAATTTATTGAGATTGCACACTAAAAAGAAAAAAAAGCATTTCCAAAAGTATTGCTGCACATGTTAAAGATCTCAAACTTGTAAAGGGGTAAACCTCATATCCACTGTAATGTCAGCTGTAAACAACATACACCACCAAATCCCCAGAGTGTCTTTAGCACCTGCAGTGTTAAATGAACTCTTAAAGAGTTTATTTGTGGCCAACTGGACTTGTACAAACACTGTAGTTGTTCTATGAATACTGGATGTTGCTGTGCAGTCCTGATGAGTCATTCTGGAGAACCACATGTAGTCCTGACACATGCTGTTTGTGAATAGGACATTTCGAGGATGCCATAAACTGTGTTCCAAACCAGTGGTACATGGAACAAAAATGTTTCCAATTCATTAGACCCAAACCTGATTTCTAGTGTCTTCACTGAAGCGATTGAGTGAGGTGGTCCTTGTATCCAGTCGAGAGTGGCAATGTTAGGTAATGTGACTGGAGTTTGTAATGAAGCTGTAAGTGATTTTAATGTATTGGTGGAGATGGCACACAGGCTTCAGAGCTGAATCTGAAGTATCTGGGAACATTTGCGAAAGTGCAATTACACTTAAATATTCATTAGGGATTATGAGAGGAAACTACTGCCTGTAACGAATTATAGTGAGGAAATGAAAGGCGATGTCATTCTTGTCCATGCGCAATCAACGTCTTTGCATGTGTTTCATAATAATAAAAGGCCGACACTGTGTCGCAATAGAAAAATCAGCAAGACTTGAATTGACCTGCAGTGTCCTAAAAATCACGAAGAATCGTATCCAGCTCTGTTAAACACAAACACAGGAACATACTGAAGTGCTGTGCTTTTCCCATTTTCTTCACTTTTAACATTTTCTTTTGATTGGGTACAAGCTGAAAGTAAGAAGTGACTGGAAATTGCAAAGAAGACGAAGTGTGATTCATAATTACGGTTGAAGTGGCTGAGTGGGCTTTGAGTACTTTAGGCATTTTAAGTACTTGAGTCATGTTGCATTTAACACACCAGCCTTTCCCCTTTGTTGATATCAATGGCTCAACTTTTTTAGCACGTTTTGTCTGAGGGGATTAAAATACATAGAATACACTTTTATGTTGTATATCCATGAGATTTGAAATAGAATATAAAGAAATCGTGACCTTTAGAAACTCGAAAGGGCGAAAATGCCGATTGGTTTTTGCTTTGGTGATTTTATGGTGTTCAGATGCTGTTTAAGTGAGCTGTAGCACTTTAGAGCAAACTGGTAGAGCAGCATGACCTTTCCTGAAATGTATCAAGGCTTCAAACTACATGCTCAGAAACTTTTTTTGTGCATGCTTACAGAGGTGCAGGAGCCATATGCAGTGGCCGTGCTACTGGAAAAAGACTTCATCGTGGTTGATCTTACACAGAGCAAGTAAGTACACACACATCTCGCCTCACAAGCCTCTGACCTGAAGTAAACATCTCACAACACCCAAGTGAAATTCACGTGGGTGCGATTGACATGTTCATAAAATATCACAGCGCAAAGCATGATCGCAAGTATGCCAGTTCATCAAGTCGTCCATCACTCAGCATCAGCCCCAAGTGTCAATTAAACATGCTGTTATTATGAGATGGAGACAAGGTCAACCCAGCGCACACAGTGTTTTAAGTTGCACTCTAGAGAGTGTTTTAAGTTGCACCAAACACCAGCTGTTCACTTTGCTGCAAAGCTACTTACAGGACATCATTAAACACAAACGTCTACAGCTGAAAATGTTTGAAGCTGGTTTTCTATCCTTTGTCTCTGAGGAAACCTGTGATTTTCCTTTTCTCCACTGCTACAAAGAAATGATTTCTTTGTGCAACAGCCAGCCACAAACTAGCTTAGACTTATTCCTTTTTATTCATGTGTATATTAGAGCTCTAGGGAACATAAATCCGTGGCTTCTTTCTAATTAGGCTAATGTTGGTCTTGAGGGCATAACGTGTAGTACAAAGTGTGAATAATTGATGGTGTTTTTTTTTTTTCCATTGTGTCCATGAAGTTCATATTCTTGCTTATATCATATTTGGCTTTTACCATCACCAATCACAAGGCTGATATTGGTTGTCTCTGTTACATGTTTTAGTATGATGCAGATATTCAATCACATTTTAGAACTTTAATCATTTATAATTTGTCATTTATCAGCATTATAATCAGAGCTCTATCTTAATTGTGGTGTGTTGGCTATAAAACTACAGCCTGTTTTCTGTTTTCATATTTTTCCCAGTTTCCCTATTTTTGAGAATCCCTATCCCATGGATGTCCATGAGTCTCCAGTCACATGCACAGCTTATTTTGCCGACTGTCCCCCTGACATCATCCCCGTACTGTACTCCATAGGAGCAAAACACAAAAAGACTGGCTACAGCCACAAGGTAATTGAGTTTAACTACTTCTATTCTATCTGGTACTGCTGACACTGTATGATTAACCCTCTTAGACCTCTCAGATCAGCCATCGGTACGTGTGCAATTACAGTTTGAACTCCTCACAATGTGTATGTAATTCGACTCTGAATACTGTCATTTATGCCTTGTTTTTGCACGTACACTATGATCCTGAAAATAGGGCCATTAAGGTTTCCATGGCATTTGGGATCTGGGCCAAAAAAAAAAAAGGTCTAAATGCAACCAACCATGTATAATGTTTGTACAGCATTTTGTTTTTGGGTTGAAGTGGGCAAATTGAAAAGTCCTGGTCCCTATCATACTGGAGATAATGCCTGAGCTTTGGCGACCAAATTCAGATGGGTTTATTGATCGTCATTCCACAGCCAAATGTAGATGAATGTGTTGGACATGTGTGGGAAGGCACTGCACCATCACTCATTCACTATCTGGGGATTGTTTTGTACCACAGTGTCTTTGTTGGGGAGTGATGATTTGGACATGTGTTTTAATCTTCTAGCTCCGGTAGGTCAGACCACAATAAATCACAATGACACCATATGTGTATGGTATTAGTAGGCACATTAGAGTGAATCAGAGTCCTCATGACTGACATGAGCAAGTTGGTTGGTTGGTTCCATGTTATTATAATTGTGCCATTGGTAAAAACCCAAAAACAAACTCTAAATACATTTAACTGGGGAAAAAGTATTCTCTTTACAAACTCCTTACATTTTCTATCCCGAACATTTCAAACATTACTCCATTTATAAGAATAAATTCCATGTCAACTCTAATTTAATTTTTCGGGGACATTGACAAAACACCGACATTACCAGGACAAACACTACAGTGCTTGTCTCTACAATTTGCTGTCTTTGTCTACCAAATGAATAAAGTCTAAATAGCATTCTCTATGGACAGTATAATGCAAAGAAGCATTGGTAGTAGCATTGAGGAAAGTGATACATTTAGCTTTTTTATACTGACAAATGCCATACAATAAATGTATTATTATTTATTATATATTGTATATTATATGCAATGACTAGATGTGTCATCCTGATGAACTCTGAAACAGGATGACTATCAATAAAAGAGGAAAAGTAAAGAAAGCCTGCAGTATAGTTTGGAGGAAACAGAAATTCTCTGAAATTCAAGTTGGACTAGTTGACAAAGTCAGACATGGTTTGAGTGTTAAAGAATACTGCATGTGATGTAACATGATTCTTTGGGGAAATGGGAATAAAAATTTGTTTTTTCTTTTCTTTTTTTGAATAAAATATATTTTCTTGTTTGTTCTCTTGTGATATATCAGTGGTAGAGAAAACTTTGTTACAGAATCTGATTTTCATTCATTTTTTCAGTAAGTCACACATATCACATTATATATATGTAACCAAGTGGTAAATGGTCTGATTATTGCCTAAGTTAGGAATACTCTGTTATGGCCTGTTATGGCCTAAGTTATCCTGGATTTGTCAGTAAGTAGCGATGTTAGGTACAAGCGAAGAGGCTAGGCACGCACACACACACTACGCAATGTTCTGTGAGAAGTGCGGGAGAGAAGTTCGCTCTTGGGTTTGCTTGGTAGATTTCACACCATCCAGTGTGTTTTTCTAAAATGTTGGGAGTTTCAACTCCTGGAAATTGAAGGTATTGTGCAGTGCAGGAGCTCATAATTTTCCCACTGCTGTATTGTCTGATGTAAAACTTGTTAACAACACTGTAGTCCATTCACTTTCAGATCAATTCCTGAATAAATGTAAATCTAAAGAACGCTTTAAATGTGTTCGAGACTCAGGGCGGAAGCAAGTGCAGATCAAAGTCTTTATTCGTTCCAAAATAAGGTCAATAAACATGAACCGAGATACGCGGTCAAAGCATGGAACGAGATTCGAGACATGAAACACAAAACAAGAACACGAGAACATGACCGGTTAGTATAAGGCTAAACATATATGTATACGTATCTATAATACTGCGCGAACTGCACAGAAACACGAGGGGTTTAAATGACTAACCTAATTAAGCTTGAACGCAGACAGCTGGAAACAATAATGACACACCCTCGAACACCGACCAATAACACAGGGAGGAGACTGAACAGAATCAAAACAAACACACGTGTCCATAGTAAACAAAGTCACCATCGTCCATAATCAAAGAGCGTGCACACTCTGGCTCATGCACGCGCACAGCCTCCGGCCTTCAGTGCACATCGCCCGCCGTAGTGCCGGCTGCAGCGGAGATCGTGACACATAGTTTTAAGATATTCAAATGTTTCCGAAATTTTTTAATTTTGCAAAAATATTTCATTATATTATAATAGATACAGATGGGTGTAATGTTTAGAGAAACAGGTTAGGCAAATAACATGTGTAAAGAGACAGAATGCATCCTAAAATGTGTGTGAGAAACTTAATATAAACTACACTGTTGGTCTGAAAGGGTTAACATCAGTTCATTGCTGATTATATTCTCAATATTTTTTTTTTATCTGCCTCATAGGCTGAAACACCAAGCTGCGTTTTGAAATTTGTTTGTAATTACGCATCACTGTATGACTGTGTTGTCATTATTTCACACACTGGGGTAAGGTGGTTAGTAGTGGATGTTGATAATGATAATAATTACGTTGCTTGTTCAACTGTGTTTCTCGTGTTTTGCTTGTCAGGAGTGGCCGGTCAGTGGTGGCACGTGGACACTTGGTTCTCAAACATATCCAGAGATTATTATCACAGGGTAAGTCTGTGTGTGCGTGTGTGTGCGCGTGTGTGCGTATATAACACCAACTAACTCATCTATACAATATTAACTACAAAGAGAGGCATTCATTTATTTAGGTACACAATGCTCTAATTATGATTAAAGTGACTAACCACACACATAAACCCTCTGTAGTAAGAAATAGCATGAATCTAAGTGTCTATGGATTTTGTTTCTTTTCATATGAAGTCAATAAAGTACCCTCCCAGTTTGCTTTATTGGTAAATGGATCACATTTGGCAGCTTTAATTCAATAGCAATATCGACCATGCATGCTGCGCAGCCTCCATTTCTGCCTCTTTTTTTTTGGTCCCCTTTCTACCCGAGACCGATCAGGACACATTCCAGCTTTGTTCACTTATTCTTTGTCCTACCTCTTCATTGCCTTTGCGCAGACATGCAGACGGATCGATAAAGTTTTGGGACGCCACAGCCAGTAAGTGCCTTACCCTTTAAGTGTACAATGCCACCTCTCTATGTTAGTCAAATGCTCACACTTAAAGGCCTCCTCACAAAATCAATAAAAGCAAAACTTTTATAAAACATTATACTGTGTGTGTGTGTGCGTTTGTATAACAGTAAGACTATATAAGAATCAAAACAATTTGGTCCATGCGAGAGCTCTAAGGCATTATTTTGACTATACTACATTTACCCTTTTATTAAAAGAAGTCAAAGTGTGACCTAAAACAGCTCCACACACTTATTAATCATTATATTTACAGTATATCAGCAGCCCATCACAGTTGATGATTGTAAAGCCATTGTAACGACTTCTCCCTTGATCAGTCACGCTGCAGATGCTTTACAAGCTGAAGACGTCGAAGGTGTTTGAGAAGGTGAAGGGTTGTGAGGGGGGCCGCAGTGCCGAGCTGGTGGAGGAGGACCCCTATGCAGTGCAGATGGTTAGCTGGTGTCCCCAAAGCCGCATCTTCTGTGTGGTGGGCATCAGTGCCCATGTCATATTGTACCGCTTCAGCAAACATGATGCCAATACCACTATCACGGTGAGACTGTGTGTTTGTTCAAACTGGATGCATGAGTTCTTACCTTACACGGATGCATTTAAATAGCTAATGAAAGATTTCTATCTGAAAATGTGTGGTTTCAGATCTGTACATTACTTACTTAAATGCACTGCATCTTTATATTTATACATGGCTGGATATGTTTTTGTTCCCGTAGGCTCTGGAAGTACGTCTGCAGTGTGACGTGGAGGATGTAATCTCACCATCAGACACAGAAAATACGGTGTGTGTAACAGATGTGGGCGCTCACTCTCCTCAGCCACCCAGCCCGCGCAGTAACACCCCGGATAGTGTGAGAGACCGCATCCCCTGCCTAAAGTGAGTGACAACTCACCTAAACTTTTATGAGGGGTAGCATGTTAGCTGGAACAAAATCCTAATTTACTTGTTGCCACTTCCCATCCCATTATCCAATCATATGACAGCTACAAACCAAGAGTGAGGCCCTAACTGCCTTTATTTAAGTCCCTGTGATTGGCTAGTGTCACACTAATTGACAGGGGGAAAGAGAAACAAGGACATAGTTTTCCCTCCCAGAAAGTAGGGCCAATTATCTTGGTATCTGGGACTCACTGCTACGGATGGCTGTTGCATTATTGGGATTCAAACCCATGATCTCCTGACAAACAGGGCAAAGCTTTAGACAGTTTCAAACTGTGACAATTTAGTCATTGATCAATGGTGGAGGCACTTCACTATCAATTTATTTGTGTCATATATATTTAACAATCTTTCTCAGGGTAAAAGATCGCATAATCTGGATGCCCCCTGGTTACCAGGCCGAACTTGTTATCCAGTTGTTATGGGTTGACGGAGAGCCACCTCAGCAAATTACCAGCCTGGATTTAAACTCCGCCTACGGTCTGTGAGTAGCCCCTTTAACACATGGCTTACCTTGAGTCTTTCTCCAGTAATTGACTCATTCATTCATTCATCTTCCATGAGCACATTGTCCTGGTCAGGGATTCCGGAAAACTGGGCATAAGGCAGAAATACACTCTAGGTACGACACCAGTCCATCACAGGCCACCATGAACACACACATTAATACTATATGCAATTAAGAGTACAATTTAACACTGGCATGTTTTTGGGAGATGGGAGAAAACTGAAAAACCCAGTGGAAACCCATGAAGTTATGTGGAGAACATGCAGAACTCAGCTGAAGTCAAGCTGGACCTGGGGCCCCTGGAGCTGCACCCCTGTCTTATCATTTATACTGATCATATAATAAAAGCTGATGTAATCTGCGAAATGGACACCGTACTCTCATTGAATATGAACAGGAACTTGTCCTTAACCTTCTCTGTGAATCAACCATAAAAGCACAAGATATTCATCGGTCAAACTTTATCAAAGGATGGAGCTATTGGAATGGCAGCCAATATAAAAGGCTTTTTGAATTTAAATGAGCTCCTCTCAGCTGCCCACGGCCATTTACAAACCACAAACAAACACTGTTTGTTTGAGCAGCAGCTGAGAAACAGCCAATCATTTTGCTAGAGTGAAAGGACAGGGTGGAGCCTGCTGACAGAGACATCTGTTGGTGTGCCTCTATTTGAATTGCTATGTTATTTACTGATGATTTGGCTGTCATGTGTCTCCGTGTGTGTGCGCACGTGTGTGTGTGCTTCTGTGTGTGTGTGTGTGTAGGTTAGCTGTAGGTAACTGTAATGGTCTGGCAGTGGTGGATTATCTGCAGAAGACAGTGATAGTGTGCATGAGCACTCTGGAGCTGTATGGCTCAGCTGACCCCTTCCAACGCCTCACACGTTCCCCACGGAAGAACCGCCAGTCCACATCAGGTACACACACACACACACACACACACACACACACACACACACACACACATTCAGTTACATAACAGACATATGTAGTGTCACTTCACTGTCTTGTCTCTCTGCCTCCTGTCAGTCTTGTGTCTCTCTCTGTCTCCCTCCGTCACACTCCCACACAATTTACACTCACTCACATACACACAATCAGAAACATTCTCTCACTCTCTGATTGCATGAGACAGGCCGCAGTTACGGATTTGCATTCCGTGCATGTTGTCCATTTTGATATTCTGCTTGAGCACGACTTCTGACAGAGCCAAAAGCTCATGCTGTCACAAGGACACACTTCTACTAATCCAAACTGATCCTCTACCACTCTGCTCCTCCTCTTCACCCCTACCCATATTACACACACACACACACATACACATAAATACACTCACCCACATTCGCATCTCACATGCTAACAACACTCGTGCGCAGGCTCAGAGGGCACAGGAAAAGAAGACACAATAAGTTCAAGAATCTGTCCATCAAAAGAACGCTACAGAGAAGCGGCCATGCTGGCTCCTTTCACAGCAGTCGCTCAGATTTGTCTGTTCAGGCATCCGCATCTTTAGAAACTGAAGATCCAGAGCCGGCATGGTGCTCAGTGTGGAGATGCAGAGGTGGGCAGAAGGGTCATTTAGTCCTGGCAAGCGATGGTTTTGATCCTCTGCTTATGTAAGCTCTTAAATAGAGAAGGACGTTGGTTCAGCACTCACCCACACCCTCTACTTTTTAGTCAGGCGAAAAAGAAAGAAAGACAGAAAACAACATAAAATGAGAACACTGTGCTGTCTTTATCGTTTCATTTATTTGCATAAGGAGATTAAGGATAAGACGGATGCTTCCTTCATTTCATGTTGTTCTCCATGTATGATACAGTACTCTGCTTTTGTTGCTGTTTACACTTATATATGTCACTGTGAGTCCAGTCTTGAAACATCATTAGGACTCAATAGAAGCTAGTGATGCATTGTTGTGACAGATTAAAATGTGTTCCTTTCTGCTTCTGAGAATTAAATTGATGTGTCTTTAATAATACGGCGAAAATGTCGCTAATATTTCCTTCAGTACTATTTAAAAGAGTTATGTTATACATCTTATCTTACTTTTTTTTTTTAATGAACGTTGTTAAAAAGGTCAGTCGAGAATAGTGTGCAGATTGTCTAAAGTCAGGGACAGAGTTTAGTATTTTTCTGTATCCTATAATTCCTTTTCACACACACACAGGCTTCTCATTCTTCCCTTTCACAGTTCTGTTCCTTCTCTCTCTCTCTCTCTCTCTCTCTCTCTCTCTCGCTCTCTCTCTCTCTCGTTCATTCTCTCTCTCTCTTGCACCCACTCATTAAACAGTGAACTTGCTGCGACCGCGGTCACACTCAACTTTTTCACTCGGAGCCTTTTTTGTTCTTTTCTCCTGTCCTCTCTCTCTCTCTCTCTCTCTCTCTCTCTCTCTGTCTCTCTCTTTCTCTCGTGGGTGGCGGTGCTTGGGCATGGGGGCGCTGTCACAGACATTTGCATGCGTGGCCTGTCTAACTTTTATTCAGATTCAAAGAAACGGATCCGTACCTCCTACCAGAGTAAGTGACTGGAGACGCCGCCATGGGTGCCATCAGTGGGGATGCAGTGGCCACAGATGGCATGGGAGGGTGGGGGTACATGAGGTGATTGTATGTTAATTGATTGATGGATTAATAGTATGATTAAATAATGCAGATATTAGGGTTTGAATTAGCATGAAAACATGACATGCTCAAGCTAGTAACTGTGTTAGAAATTAAAGGGGGGTTGTTAGAGCTTAATATTAAGATTAACAATATTAAGAGTAAAATAAGATTAAGAGAATAGCATGTATAATGTTAACCCTTAAATAAAGGCATGTGCTGCCAACAGGTTCCATCCATAACCTCTTATGGCTGCAATTTTAAAAAAAATTCTATTAAACATTGTGCTGCAAATTTCATAGATTTAAACTAAATTAAGGACATACTGAGTTACATATTACATATTATGCTTTTTTTTTAAAATCAATTTTATCAATCACCTATCCTACAGAAATCATAAGGTATCATTTACAATTGTCATTTTGTTTCAAACAAAGCAGTTGTGGAATATTCTGTATGTCCAAAAAAAGAAGAAAAAAAAAACAAAAACAAAAAACAACTGAGACCCAAGTTATGTATTTAAGGGTTAATTCAAGTACCAATGTGTCTATAGTATATAAGGAAGAAATACTTAATATCCAGTCACCTCATGGTCTGTATTCTTGCTAAGCATTTGTCAATTGCTAGAGAACCAATCAGGGTTCTGAAATTCTCCAGCCACTAACAACATTAATAAAACTTCACAATAATAAATAAATTAATAAACATTGTTAATATGTAATATTCTTAGAAGCTGGCACAAACTAATAAATCATTTACCCTTTTTTTTTTTACATTAACTGGGCTTTAATTCTTGTAGGCATATATATATATATATATATATATATATATATATATATATATATATATATATATATATATATATATAAATTTTTTAAATACAATAATTAATTTCATTGTCAAGAGCCGAGCACTTTGAAAGTTAGCTTCATAGCTGTCAGAAGAATTAAGTTCAACATTTCTGTATGAAGAAGTCTTTTGTGTTATAACTGTTATAACACTATAGTGGCTATGGATAGCAGTTATGCTTCTGTATCAATTTTCCTCAACCCTGATTGCTGTGTTTGCTGTTCTTGTTGCTAAATGAGGCTTGCACTGCATTCAGTGCCATGGATTATAATGCTATACATACAGTACATGTCCAATATAAATTCATGCATTTTTTTCAACAGTTAGTCCTATGATAATGTCCCCCTCCTGAGGAAATGTTCTTTCTTTCTTTCTCTGTCTCTCTTTCTCACATGCCCAAAAATATATGATGTGATGGATGCCGTTGCAATGCAGGCCTCATCATATTTGTGCAGTGAATGTTTACTCACACACACTCTCACACACCTTTACACACTGGCCCTATGATGTGGTCGTGCACAACTGTTTCTGGAGGGTTTATACGTCTTTTCCATTAGTGACTGGATAGAGTTTTACATACAGTCACTGTCAGCCTCTATGCCTGATTAGTACTGTAATATACTTCAGTAGAATATCATAACATAGCACTGTATTGAATTGTAGTAATTAATACGTATCTATAAAATTAAAGTGATATGACTTGTCAACGAATTCAGAAAGAGAGCGCCCAAACAAAGCCCTATTTACTCCAGAATTATAGGTGCACCACCCTTATCATCATTATTATGATATATCTGATCTTTTTTATGTGTGTGTGTATGTGAAGTCACTTGCTCTTTTTGTCTGCTCCCTCTTCCTGTGTTCTACTTTCTCTGTTCTCTGATTGGCTGCAACAGGCCTTACCGAACTTTCCGATAACCAGGTATCTTTGGACCTGGAACGGAGCAAATCACCCACCTCAGGTAACCACGCCCACATTTAACTTGAAAAACGCACCCACTTGATTATATAGAGGTCAATACTTTATAGAATTTGTTCTAATAATCGACTACACAGTGAAATGGGGCATCAGCCCTGCTTCAAACTACCATCACGCACATGAACACAGTATTCAAAAAGCAACCACTTCCACTACTGATACTAATGAAATTAAACCTGAAACCCTAGGAGACCATGGCTTTTTTTCATAATAAACGTCTACGTTCATCAATAAGTCCAGATTCATTGCCAACTCACATCCAGTGTTTCAGGGATAGGCTGTGGATCCAAAACAACCGTAACTAGGATAAAGAAGTGAATGAATGAATGACTATATTCTTGAACATGCAAATTTTACATTTGCCTTTTTATAACATTTGCTGGATATCTCAAGGATATGGTAGCTTTGATGCATGATGCTCTTGAATTGAAACCTCACTTTCTTTAGCCAGTCAAGGACATATTCTCCCTCTCTCTCTTTCTTTCTTTCTTTCTCTCTCTCTCTCTCTCTCTCTCTCTCTCTCTCTCTCTCTCTCTCATTCTCTCTCTGCGTTTCTGACTGTAGCAGTCATGGCTTTGATGTATTTTCTCTCTCTACTGTGTGCAGTCTGCTTGAATGATGAGGATCACAGGGGACCACTAGCAAAGTTCTATAGCCTGCAACTAATGGTTAAAGTACAGAGTTGTGTTTGTGTGTGTGTGTGTGTGTGTGTGTGTGTGTGTGTGTGTGTGTGTGTGTGCGTGTGTGTGTGCTGGGGTAATTTAGGTGAGGTGGGTATCACCTATTCGTGTGTTTATGTGTACTGTAGGTGTTTAAGTGACTGCACAATAGTGTATTAAATAAGTATTATGTGTGGGAAAGGCACTCACAGGCAGATGTGATTCAAAAATCATCACACGGTGGAACTATTTATGCATTATATTAAAAGAAAGCTGCTATGAATATTTCACCATACTATGATATTATTTCCAGGTTTTTTTTTTTTTTCAATTGCAGGCCTCACTATGAGTCTGCAAAAAGCCCTGGGCCTGAGAAAATGAATTATGAATGAAGAAAATCCTTGAGCAGCTGTTGCTTTTTTGTTGGGCATGTGTTATAGCATGTACTGTATCCAATGGGATAATCCAGTTTTCAGGATTGTTTTAGTGAACACTACATGATTTCAGCCCTGAGTTCCTAGCTGCTGATTAATTCTGGTGCTTGGTGACTTAACCCCTGAGATTGTCAACTACTTGGTTGCTTGCATAGTTTGAGCAACAAACTAGTTTGAAAGGAAATCAAATTCATCTGCTGTCATGCATAGCACATCCCTGAATCCATGTTTATCATCTTTTAGTATGGGATAATGGGATAACAATAATAATGCTTTGATAAGAAATTATCTGACATGTCCTACCCAAATGGTTGTTAGGAACAGCAAAAAATAAAAACAAACATGATTCCTGGCAACAAACAGTATAAAATGAGCTACGTTTTTTGCACTGTACCTGCAGTTTTCTTTGCAGAACAGACAGTCCTCACTGCTCGCATGTTCCCAACCAATATTTCCTCACATTTTCTCTTATTTCTCTTTTTGTTCATGTTTCCATATAAAATAGTTACAAAGTTCTTGAGAAAGCAACATTTGGGGATCAGGAATGCTTTGCCAGGGCTCTCTCCGAGTTAAAGATTGTGTAGTGTGTAAGCCTCATCTGTGAGTGAACGCATAGTGCAGCACCAAACAACTGATCTGAGATTTTGAAAGTCGTTTAGTGTGTACTCGGCCTTAACTGCAACTACAGCTGGAACTTCTGAAATAATAATAATAATAATAATAATAATAATAATGTAGATAGTTGTGGCCATGGCTTAGTGGGTTCAAATTCCACCTCCACCCAGTGTGTGCGGAGTTTGCATGTGCTCCCAATGCTTTGGAAATTTCAGTCCAAAGACATGCAGATTGGCTTTTCCAGATTGTCCATAGTGTGTGGGTGTATGTGTGATTGTGCCCTGCCATGGGTGGCAAAAGGGTGTCCCCCACCTTATGACCTGAGTTCTCTGGGATAGGCACTGGGATCCCCCTTGACCCTTGAATAATAATAATAATAATAATAATAATAATAATAATAATAATAATAATAATAATATAGAAAATAGTGCACATGTATTCCTGCTTATTCCTGCATCCATACATGCATACACCTTCTCTTAACGTTTCTAAACTACCTAGAATCCATTCTATGAAGACTTATTGATAGATATTATTTTTCAGTGCTCACATGGTAGCCGGAAGACAGACTACATTTCCATGAAGCAGAAGTTACACCGGATTTATCCTTGCCCTAGCAGGATATTATGTTTGAGGGAAAGTAGTAGTAAATTTGAACATGATGACGTATTGGATTAGATCCATTGTGAACTGGATGTTGTAACCCTAACCCCAACCATAACCTTAAATCTAGATGAATTACTTCTTGATATTCTGTCTCCGCCATCATTATCGAAACTACTGTGGTGTACACGTATTATAACATCCAGAACCTAGTGGATCTAATCCAACATGTCATTGTGCTACAGGCTACAGTGAGGATCTCTTGGTAAATTTAGCTCACTCATCTCTCAGTCCAGGACAGATTATTGATTTGGTGGTTGATGACCTTAATCTAAATGAACTCAATATGAAAGCAAATTCCTTTTCACATCACATGTATTTCTTCTTTTTTTTTTTGTAATTAACACTTTTATTGATTCACAAGTTAACACAAAGAGACAAACAACATATATAATGAATCAAACTATTTTAACATAAATCCCCACTATAACCCCTCCCCCTACCAACCTCCCACCCCACCCTAGTCCCCCACGAACACCCCTGTAGTCAATAGAATACAAACTCACATATCCAAAAAAAAAATAATAATAATAAAAATAATAATAAAAAAATACACACAATTTAAAAAAAAGAAAAAAAAAGGAAAATACAATAATCAAGTATAATCATAGACTAAACTCTAAATTATACTCTCCACCGCCCCTCCTCGAGAGTCCCCCAAAAACACCAAATAACTGCTCCATTTCTTCCTGAAGGAATTCCCAACTCCCATCCTTCTGCTCGACCCCTCCTCAAAGGCAGCCATGTATTTCTCCTTTTAAATGAATGGCATTTTTGCTAGGATTTTTTTTTTTTTACATATATAACATTCAATTTGACTGCTTCCTTTCAACACAGAGAAATTATTGTGTTGAAAGGAACAGGAATAGTTGATCATGAAATAGTAATGAAGAGTAACACTGACTTTATTTTCATTCTCCCACTAAACAGGAACCCAATGTAGACTGGAGGCAAAGTTACTAAGTCGTAAATAATGCTTCAAAAGCATTCAACATAGTTCAGGAACTATCAAATAAGCATATGGGTGCAAGGCGGCTAAATACTGCTAATCAACAGCTGTCAAAAAAAGCAGCAGCTTTTTTCTGCAAAATCATAGAGGTGTTTATCCCAATGGGACTGCAATTATCAGACCACAACAGAGCTGGTCAAAAACTGTAGGTAATTTGTTCTGTAATTTTCTCAGAGGAGAAGGAAGAAAAAAACTAAAGGCTGGAGTAACACCTGCAAACCACAGAATTGCACCAGGTCCCTGTGTAAACTAGCATTTGGGATACATTGAGAGAGTGAGACATTATTGGTACCTTACCGATACTGCACAAACAACAGCTTTAATTAGCACTTTGGTATTATTTGCAGTTGTGAAACCTTTCCACTGGTCTAAGTTCTATCTCTGTTCCTTGGTGATTTGCTGTCTGTCTTTTTCTCGCCTGGCTCTCTGTCCTACTCTCCATCAGCTTCAGTAATTGGAGCTGCGTTTCTCTTTGAAGTTCTCCCTCAGGGTGCCGGCTGGTGTGTGTCGTTGTTGTGCTTTGTTGTTTGCGGGGTTGTCAAGTTCTTCTGCGGCTCGCTCTGACCTCGCGTTGACTCCGGTGTTCTGCCAGGTGGCTAATAAGTTGAAATGTCAGCCATTGATGATGACCCACTGGGTTATATTTAGAAAAAGAAGGTTCCAACTAAAACGAAGAAGAAGGCTCTGGAAAAATACGAGAGGACGAGAGATGACAAGGTGACAGGTATGGGCAGGAAGGTTTTTAGACATGCTCGTTATATGTGGCTCAGCTGTGAGGTTGAAACACAACCGCTATATTTGGTAGGAATTGAAGTTTTTAGGGCTTGAGTCGTGCTCAGTGCATGCACGTTTCAGATCAGAATCTTCATTCATTTTTCATAATTCAATCAAACCTGATAATGCTTAAAATGTCTGCGATACAAATTGTAAAATGAAACAGCAACTCCAACACTTTAAGCATAATTTCTGGGTGTTTAGTGGCATGAAATCACAAACTTCATAAGTATGTACTGAATTTTCCCTTAAACTGGGGAGAGTACTGTTCTTTCAGGAGAAATGAGTTTATATGTGTCACCATTACTGGCATTTCTACTACCATTTTTCTTCCCATGACTGTATGATTACATTAGATTTTGGTACTGGCAGTTTTTCACTGACTTTGATGGATTATTTTTTCCCCCTTAAATAATATTTCTTTTGTACTTTAAAACAAACTTAATAATTGTCCTTTAACACAAGTTCCTCTACATAATCTTCAGAATTGCGCAAAATTTGGATGTAATTTGCTCGTGTGTAGGCCTGATTATGTGTTTATATGTGCATGTGTGTGTTTGTTGTGGCTCTCTGATTTCCAGTGCCCTACTCCTCCTACGTACACAATGAGCCTCGGGGCACGGCGGAGCCCGTGTCCAATCTACGTGCCAGCCATTACAGTCCGGTCTTTTACCTGTTGGACAATGGTAAGACCCAGGACACATGGACCGGGGTGAGAGGGATGGTTGATGGCATGCTGCTGTAGGAGTAGTCATGCTTGTAGTGCCTGTTACCTAGCTGTACATAGCTGCTAGTGCTTCTCATCTCCTCTCGCAACTCTACAATGTCAAGTTTCCATGTGTGTGCAGGTGTGTGGGAGGCGTGTGGGTGGTTGTTGGCATGGGTACAGTTATGTGTGTGTGTGTGTGTGTGTGTGTGTGTGTGTGTGAAAGAGAGGAGGATGATGAGTGGTCATGAAAGCTGCCTTCACAGGCATCACTGTGTAATAAAACACTAGAAGAGGGGCCGGAACAGAGAAAGAGACAGAAGAAAGGGAAAAAAGAATGAGTTAACTGATCTAAGGTCACATTTAGGATTAGGAATTGAGGTCCAGATGGATGAAAAGGAGTTTGAGAGAGTGAAAGCGTGAGCCTGAAAGAGCGACGCATCGCTCGTAGTTCATTTCATGGACGCTCGCTTGTCTTTCTTTAGCACCACGCCTCATCCATGCTTGTGTATGTATGTGCTGTTGGAAAATATGGGGATGTTCTCTTGCATTTTATTTTGCAGATTGCCTGTGTTGATATGGGTTTTGCATCTGGCTAATTACGATCAGGCTTTGGAATTAATCATCATCCAAAACATTAACAAGAGGCAGCTACACCACTGTTAAAAGTTTATCACAAAATTCTTGTCTCATAATTCTATAATATTTTTATCATTTATATATAATATACAGTAGACATCACAAAAATGTTCCATTGGTGCTACAATATTTATCTCCCTAGCCTGTAAATCTTGCTAATTAGCTGTTTTTCCAATAGTTGCCAACCTAACCTCATGTAACCTCGCAAGCAAACACTGAATGAATGCACAAGGACTGTGAGGCTATGTCTGGAGCATGGTAGAAAGAATGGCAAACCTGCATGTGCACTTGATATTTATTTCTTGCTATTTCCTTAGTACTTTTTAAGTGTCTCTACTGAGAGTGTAAAAAGTGTTGCCTTAGTACTATATGATTCTATCTGGATGGAGAATGAAGATTGATGCAGATAGAACTTATAATACTATGGTCATAAAAGTGTGTTCATGTGAATAAACCGTCATAATTGTAAAAAGGAATGAAATATTGCTTCTTTCAACTGAGCCTCTTTTTCTCCATGAGGATGGAATGCATTATGAGCAGCACAAATGGTTTAAGACAGTTACCAACCCTGTTCCTTGAGATCTACCTTCCTGCAGGTTTCATCTCCAAGAATATCTAACACACCTGTTTTATTTGATCAAGAACTTCTTAAGGCAATGATTAGATGTTCAGGTGGACACGATTATGATTGGAGCTAAAGTCTTCAGGAAGGTAGAGCTCCAGGAACAGGGATGGTGACAACTAGCTTAAGAGTACACCGTGCATTTGGTACATATGAGGCAAAAAATCAAGATGGAAAAGGGTGAAATGAAGGTTCTGAGTGGATGAGTGAATGAATGAATGAAAATGCGGTAAGGCTCCAATATGCCAGCATGTTTTTTTGGAGGAGCAGAAGAACTGGGAAGGCTGAAAACAACAAAATCATCTCAGTAATTCATGTAAATTACAGTGTGACACAGAGCAATTCGACAAAGAATCCCATGAAAAGGATCCTAATTTACCCTTCCAATCATTTGAGTCATCCTCAGGCATGATTCTGGCCTGACGTTTGTTTCCTGTAGTCCTTGACTCTAATGAATTCATGAACACCATGAAAGATTGACTATGCAACACGCACAATGCATGTCTGGCAGTGATGTCACCAAATCCCATCCCACTGCCAATGGGACTGTGCCTACAGATTACAATAAGGGATTTCTGGCAAATAACAATAAATGTATATGTTATGTATGCATTACATGTAAATATATATATACGTTTACTTGCAAGGTTCATACACAGTGAGAAAACCGTTGCCGATTTCTCTGTCTGGCTTGCACAAATACACACTAAGTCTTATCAGCATCAGCAGGCGTAATGGGAGGGATTCCACCTGTAAGGCATGGGTTATTGATTCTGCAAATTTCAATTACCGCTGCATACAAGAGCAATTTCCCCTGTGCCACACAGAACAAGAGCACTTCTATTTACGTACAAATCCCCCTCTGTCTCTTTTACAAGCAGCAGTCAAAGAAAGATTGAGTGAGGAAAGTTACCTCAGGGCACTGTGTACCACCTGCCTATACTCACCACAGGAGCATGCACCAGCAAGCCCAGCCCACTTTCCTAACCCCAGGGTCATACTGTTTATCATCAGTGGCACTGTATGTATATAAAGGCAGTGCTGCTTATATGCTAAAGGACATTTCACTCAGTCCCGAAGAACTAAGGTGCTTTTCTTCACACATGGTACGGCTGCTGGTGTGATTCCTGTTACTACTGAAAACAGACCATGTTTTTTTTTTTGGTGGCACAATGATTTTCATTCTGGCACCTGAAATCTGCCGACCTGACACAGAGGAACTTGTGATGTCAGGAGCTGAAAATACACGGACATTTTATCACCATGACTCCAGAAGCTCAAGCAGTTTATATCACTGTCATTTAAGACAGCACAGGGACACATTTTTCAGACTCTTAGATAAATTGCCTCTATAATTGCATCTTTTCTTATATTATAGTAATAAAAATGTCAAAAACTCATAAGAAATACGGCCATTGTAGCTTTTGTGTCCATTCAAGACCGCGCTTGTTTCTGGAAATTTGAAAAACACTGAAGAAGGCCGAGATTATGATGGCGGAAACATAAATTCACATCAGCCCATTCATCAATGCTGATCTGATCACAAACTGTTTTCTTATTCATCAGTTTCATCTTTGCCATATATATATTGGTATGATCAAATTCATGTGTGGTGGGAGTGTGTGTAAATATTGAGCATGACATTTTAATCTGAATATGTTGGATTTGCAATTAAATAATCCAAATCAATATAGTAAGGAAAGTAGTATAAGTAATAACAATTAAAAAAAAAACCTGTTAATTATCACAATTGTGCATGCTTATACAGTAGCAAGAAAAAGTATGTGAACCTTTTGGAATTTCATGGTTTTCTGCATAAATTTGTCTCAAAATGTGATCTGATCTTCATCTAAGTCAAGTGTATTGACAAATATAATGTGTCTAAAATAATAACACAAAAAATATTCTGATCTTTCATGTCTTTATTGAACACACTCATTCAACATTCAAAATGGCAGTGGAAAAAGTAAGTGAACCCTTAGAATTAATAACTGGTTGACCCCCCCTTGGCAGCAATAACCTCAACCAGGCGCTTCCTGTAGCTGTGGATCAGACCTGCACATCATTCAGGAGGAATTTTAGCCCATTCTTCCTGGCAGAACTGCTTTAGCTCTGTCATATTCTTTGGAGGTCTCATGTGTATGGCTCTCTTCAAGTCATTCCATAGCATCTCTATTGGGTTGAGGTCTGGGCTCTGACTTGGCCACTCCAAAAGGCGGATTTTGTTTTTCTGAAGCCATTCTGTTGTGGACTTGCTCTGGTGTTTTGGGTCGTTGTCCTGTTGCATCACCCAACTTCTACACAGTTTCAGCTGATGTACAGACATTCTCATGTTATCCTGAAGAATTGTCTGATATACTTGGGAATTCATCTTCCCCTCAATGATTACAAGCTGGCCAGGCCCTGATGCAGCAAAGCAGGCCCAAATCATGATGTTTTTTCCACCATACTTTATGGTTGGGATGATGTTTTCATGATGCTATACCGTGCCCTTTCTGTGCCAGATGTAGTGTTGTGTGGTTTTTCCAACTCCAGTTCAATCTTAGTTTCATCAGTCCACAAAACATTTTGCCAATCCCGCTGTGGAGTGTCAGTGTGCTCTTTTGCAAACTTCAGGCATGCAGCAATGTTCTGTTTAGTAAGCAGTGGCTTCCTTCGTGGTGTCCTGCCGTAGATACCCTGCTTGTTCAATGTTTTACATATTGTAGACTCATGAACAGAGATGGTAGCCAATTACAATGATGCCTTCAAATCTTTGGCTGTCATTCGGGGTTGTTTCTTTACCTCATTGATGAGTCTTTGTTGTGCTCTTGGTGTCATTTTTACTGGACGCCCACTTCTTGGTAGAGTAGCAACAGTCCCAAAGTGTCTCCATTTGTAAAATGTTTGCCTAACTGTAGACGTGAATTTCTAAAGTCTTTGAAATCACTTTGTAACCCTTTCCAGCTTTATGTAAATCAACAATTCTTGATCATAGATCCTCTGAAAGCTCTTTTTGGCAAGGCATGGCTCACATAAGCGTATGCTTCCTGTGCAGAGCAAACTCTAAAAGTGTGAGGGGTTTTTATAAGTCAAAGTAGCTGTAGTCCACACTTCCAAACTCATTTTCTTAACGAGACTCCAGGTGTGCTAAAACCTGACTCCAATTAGCTATTTTGAGGTCACTAACTCATACTTTTTCCACAAGCACTATGAGTTTTTTTTGGTTGTTCTCAATAAAGACATGAAAGATCAGATTTTTTTTTTGTGTTATTATTTTAGACACATTATATTTGTCAATACCCTTGACTTAGATGAAGATCAGATCCCATTTTATGACAAATTTATTCAGAAAACCATGAAATTCCAAAAGGTTCACATACTTTTTCTTGCCACTGTACCACAAATACAGGTAATGGGGTTTAGTGTTACCATAGGAATCAGAATGAATCTTTATCAGCTCATTCGTCAAGAGGTACCAAAACGCAGTGATCTGGATGTTAAATATGAATTACATGTATATGTGGATAAAATGGGGTGTGTCACATACAGTACATATGTAAATAAGGGACTAGTGGGTAAAAGCATAAATAGCTGTTCATTCTGATGTTCTTTCATGAATCAGACACATAGTTGTTCATTTGACAACCCCTCAAAGTTCTTTGTTAACACATTAAATTCGGTACCATATGTACAGAAGCTATTCATTTTGTAACGTATGTAGAAATTCAATTACTACTCACTGCAGAGTGATAAATAAAACTCTTTCACACTAAACATTATCCTTATATGCATATACATTCATACATTCACCTCCCTGCAATACCTGAACAGTGCATACATACATGGACTTACATGGACTAGTTTATTTTTTAGTTGTAGCTTTTATTGTTCGACCGTTATTGTATGGTTCCAAAAAAGTACTGTACATTTTCTTTTGGTAAATTTTTGAATATTCTCATTAAATACTACCCCATAGTTGACACGCTAGACTTGAAAACTTTTTGGCCATAGCAGCAGTAACCAGTTGGGTGGGGGCTTAGCAACGGTCAGTTTTTGTCTAATACAAAATCTTTTGTGTTGTGCAAAATACAGTGTGCAAATCAGAAGTAAAAAACAAAACAAAACAAAACAAAACAAAGGATTTGCTTTGGCTGTTATTATTATGGTTATGAAATGTGATTATGTAGTGTTTCAGCTCTCAAATATGAGACGGAGTACTGTCTCAGCACTTTCCAGCTCTGGCAGCAGCAGCAGCAATAATATGTGAAGACTTCATTTTAAGAAGCTTATTCCAATGAATTTTTTTTTTTTTTTTAATTCATGGTGTCTCTTGTCAGCAGTATTACCAACCACAATATATCAAATATCCAGTAACATGTCTCTTAACTGCCTCTGACCTTTGCAGTATTGCTGCAAAATGCTTGCAAAATGTTGCCTTTTGATTAATTTCTTCTTTATATTTTGATATATGTTGAAAAGCAGTAAGTCTGTGAGTGTGTGTGTGTGTGTGTGTGTGTGTGTGTGTGTGTATGTGTGTTTGTTTCACATGGTTTCATTGTTTGGTTGTGGTTTTGTGGTTCTAGTATTGTGACAGCTCCACCAGACCACACTGAATCCCAAACGTATATTCAAGAACAAGTAGCACAGATATTTTCAATGCATTTTCATTTTTGCAAAATATTGTCCTGCAAAAGGCTGTATACATGAGCGTCTGTGTGTTTCAAATAGTAGAGTAGAGTGGAATCTCTGTTTTCTGGTGGTTAGATGTGATTAAGCATGAACTAGCATGGTCAGGTATGCACCGCTGCATGTGTGAATGTTGATTCTTTGACAAATATTTGACTTTCTTTTACCTTATTCCTTACTTTTCCCTATTTTGTTTTGTTTTGTTTAGTTTTTTTTTGTTGTTGTTCCGTTTTAAACACCATTTTGCTTTTTGTTTAATGGATTAATTACCTCTTTCTTTCCTGTTTCTTTTGTTTCAGTAAAGGGACCAGGCAGAAAGTTAAGTCTACCCACTGATCTTAAGAGTGATCTTGGTACGGTAGGCCGAAAGCGAGCAGTTTTTTCTTTGAACTTTTTTCCTTTCTTTCGACTCATCTACCTTTCTCCTCATACTGTTACTGAGATCATGCAGAGGAACTTTAGTTCTTTTGTGCTCGTTGCTTTTTTTAATTTAAATTCCATATATAGCTCACTTTCTCTCATTGGGCAAGATTAATGAACAGCGGACACCAGTGTACTCACTTTCTTTCTGTGTGCGGTCTCTGAAATCATCTTTCTTTCAGTTTGTTGAATATGTACATTTTGCAAGTGTTTTCAAAGGTAGTTTGTACCTTCATACCCATTCTTTACCTGGAAAAGCGTCACTCTGAAAACTTTGCTTTCACTCTATCGCGGTTGGCTCATTTTGTATCCCTAAATGGCCTTGCTCCATCCAAGTCGGACCATTTTATACCTCAGCATAACCACACGCTAACCCTATTGGACCATTCTTTAAGTATAGAAACGCCTGCTCCATTGTGATTGGATCATCTTCTAGCTCTGAACAGCCATGCACTGACTTGGACCATTCTCTGGTGTTGCTTCATTGTGATTGGATCATTCTTTTATCTTTTCAAATCTACAAAATCTGTCTCTCACTGAATTTTTTTGAATTCCACTTTATGCTCCTTCCTTTCTCCTCCTGTCGCATGCCTCGGTCGAGGGCTGAGCATTTTACTTCTTTACAAATGCCTTTTTACACTCTGCGCTAGTCATAACGGAATAATAATCACCTTCTTTCAGGAGGTTTGATTTGTACTTTAAGAAGAATGGACTGTGAGGATAAAGACTTTTGTTTGAGTGAAAATACTTAACTAAATAAGAATAATGATTAAAGTCTGCCTTGGGTTTGAATGGACCAGGGAGTGAACTAATAGTAGTTCAGGCTTTTAAGACTCATGCAGGTTATATTTACTGAATGTGGCTATGAAAGGAGCTGTAAGCCCTAGTTCTCTCTCTCTCTCTCTCTCTCTCTCTCTCTCTCTCTCTCTCTCTCTCTCTCTATATATATATATATATATATATATATATATATATATATATAATTTTAAACAAATATGTATATATAGAGCTAGGGCTTACAGCTCCTTTCATAGCCACATTCAGTAAATACTTTTTTTGAATTTATTTAAATGCAGGTGCTCAATGGAAATCCTGACTTTGTGTGTGTGTGTGTGTGTGTGTGTGTGTGTGTGTGTGTGTGGTTATGTTTGTGTGTGTGTGTTTATGTGATGATGCGTGCATACAGCTCGGTGTCTATCTAGGTTTGGTATATGTCACTCCAAAGTGCTCTATGATACACAAGTTTCCCCTGGAATGCACACTGTAACACTACTTTATTCTGTATGGTTGCAGCCTAAATGCTGAGAAGTAGTTCAGATTAATTTAATGGAGGGGCACTTGTGAGATTGTCCAGTGTCCAGGTTCATGGTGTAGGCCAGGGGAAACAGGTATGGAGACACCTGTGGCCTAGGCTTCCCGTGTGGTTTTCCTCATCCTCAGCAAACTAACAGCATTTTATTAGAACACATAAAAATGTAATTTTTACTTAAAGAATTTAGCAGAGTTCCCTTTTGTTACCCAGTCCATACAGGATTTTGTGGAGGTTTTTTTCTGTGACTGTTTCGACCAAAATTGCTTAATTTTACTGCAGGTTTTTAAAACATTTGCAATGCAACTTGCACCTTGAATTTGTGAAATTGCAATTGCTCAAAATTGTTTGCACATGAATTGCGTGTTTGACGCGTGTGAATCGAAGAGCGCTTTGGCTGAATACATGCTGTGATGACGTCACATGATGTGTCTTGCCCCAAATCTGTGGAAAATCGGTGGTAATTTAGAAAAATTGCGAGTTCCTCTGAATATTGCAGAGTTTGTTTGGTTTTGCATTAATTTTAGTGATCACAAAATGCTGGAGGGACTGATTACCATATGAGTTATTAAAATGATAAAATTTTTTAATTCATTCCAGGATATCATGCCCTTGGTATTATATGGTTCTTCCATTCATTCGTAACCTATAAGGACCTTATAATGCTAAAACATTATGCTGAGCCAACAATTTGTTAATTTTGCATAATAGTATAAAATCAGAAATGATCCTATACTAATATTTTCTGCATGCTACAGTACAATATTCATGTTCTCTTTTTTTAGCATGGGATTGTAGTCTCAGTGTGGCTCTTTGGAGAATTTGTGTAGAATTTTTCATTCCTTCAGAACTCTGAGATGAAGGCACTCTATCCATTGTAGTGCTCTCTTATAAACCATACAAAATCCCTACAAGCTTTTTACGCACACAACCCATGTTTTAATTTCTGTCTCTCTTCTACATATTTTGAAGTAGAGACACTGAGAGAGGATGAGAAATTCCCAGTTTCTTGCGAACAATAATTCTACCATATCTGTTTACCTCCTCCTTTGCTTTGTACTTTGCTTTCTTTTTTTTTTGCTTTGTGTTCATTCTGTAAGCTAGAACTAACAATCCTGCTATTACATTACATTTCTCCTTAATGTTTTGCTCTCCCTTTCTTCCTTATCTACCCTAACCAGCTTTTTCTCCGACTCTGTCCATTTCTGTCTCTTCCTCTCTCTCTCACAGACACACCTCTCTCTCTCTCTCTCTCTCTCTCTCTCTCTATCTCTCTCTCTCTCTCTCACACACACACACACACACACACACACCTGTCTCTCTCTCTCTCTCTCTCTCTCTCTCTCTCTCTCTCTCTCTCTGTCGGAGTTTCCCTAGCTCAGTTGCATTTATGCTAATGCTTTGCCCGTTGTTTCAGATCATGTGAATGGACATTGCACTAGTCCAACTTCTCAGCCATGTGTATCTGGGAGACCTCGTGCTCCAGGGGCCCCTGAGGGGCCTCGTCTCACCCGTCGTGGGCCTGGACGACCGCCATTCCGCAAGGCCCAGTCAGCCGCATGCATGGAGGTCTCTTTGCCTGTGTCCTCCCTCACCGAAGGTGTGTGCTTGGTCTCCATCCACCTATATTACCTTCCTCCCCCCTTTCCTTATTTCTCCCTCTCCTTTCTCTCCTTACCTTCCTTTCCTCGCATGTTATCCACTCATCAGGGGATATGAGTTAGAAAGAGGGTAGGTGCCTAGTAGCCATATTCTCTAACTGATTTATTTGATTGCTTTCTTTTTATAAACTCTCTCCCTGCTGAGAAATTGGTGACTTCAAATGGCCCTGTTGCAGACTGATTGGTTCATAATGAGTGAAACGCAGTGCCTTTTTAAGCACCAATTTCCTCATTTTTTGCTGCAAAAAACATAAACTATTGGTAAAGTGTTTTTGTGACTTTGATCCTTGGCTGGTTTGTGCTACAAGCTGAATCCGCTCATTTTTCAAACATATAAAGCTGATCAGAAATATTGTAAAGGATTGAAAGAAGAAAACAATAAATCCATTTTAAAAGCACAAACCGCATCAGATCAAATCACAAAAATTAATCAGCTTTGTGAGCTTTGAGGGATTCTTCCATCCCTCTTATGTTTGAGACTATACTGATGATTCAAACATAATGCTGAACTCAAATACTGCTTTGATCCAAATGATCACTTTCATTGTGAATGTGCTTTGTTGGGTCTATAGTGTGCTGTGTATTAGGACGAAGTAAAGACAGAGACCTCCATCATAAGGAGCTTCAGATTAAATGCATGATATTTTGTTTATTCCTTAGACACAGACATACACTTGAGTGAATTACAACTCTCCTCAGCAAGTTTCACACAATCTGCAAACTAAGGTTATTACCATTAACACAGCATTTACTGGTTATTGTGTTTTTGGATATCAAAATTTAACAATGTGAAGGAATTTCCCAGGAGGCCACACAAATATGTAACACTAGATTATAATGCACTCTCTCAAAGCATATATTGTACAGTACATCCATCAATCCATCCATCCATCCATTTTCCATTCCGCGTATCCTGCACAGGGACACGAGGAGCCTGGACCCTATCCATCCTTTCAGAGGGCATAATTGCAAACACACTCACACACCTATTCATACACTACAGACAATTTAGAGATGCCAATTAGTCTACAATGCATGTCTTTGGACTGGGGGAGGAAACCGGAGTAACCCCGGAGGAAACCCCTGAAGTATGGGGCGAACATGCAAACTCCGCACACATACACAGCGGAGACGGGAATCAAACCCCCAAACCTGGAATTCTACAGTACTTTACTATTTTAAATGAATGATCATTTATTCATCCCTAATTTGTCTGATTTATGCATAAAAGCCACACTTAGCTGTGCTAAACAATTTAGCTGTGGTCCCGTGCTTAACCTGATTGTAACCTGATTGCTTTAAATGATAGAAATAAAAAAAAAAAGTCAGACATAATTGGAATAAATCGCATGAATTCTGAATGGTACTTCAATCATTTCATGAAAATCAAATGTACAACGCAGAAGCACAAAAGCGAGAACCCTGCTGAGATCATTAACAGTGCCAGCTATAATGGCTGCAATAAAAAAAAATTATTTCGTACCAATATTCAGCACATCACTGACTTCTGTGTCTGTATCGCTATCTATCTGTAATAAAAACATTGAGTTTTAAAGATTAAAAAAGTGTATTTATTTCACATTTATATTTATATATTCAGTATATTTTATTCCTCGCAGTGTACAGAAAATAAACGCTACATCGAGATATATATATATATATATATATATATATATATATATATATATATATATATATATATATATATATATCTTGAATACCAGACTACCAAAAAATAATAATAAAAATAATACTGAAATAATGCAGCAATTTTCCATGTTTATATAATGATTAGGAGAAAAAAAGCAAAAAAGAAAGACATACTGTGACAGCAAAAAGGAAAGCTTTGCTACCCGTGTTAGTGCTGTGTGTATACAGTTTAACCCAATTTGCAGAAGGGTGCTATTGAGGATGAAGTGCAGTCAAAGTCAGAATCAACTTTATTGTCATTATGCATATTGAAAGGAAGTAGGGAGACCTTCAGTGCTTAGACACTTCAAGTACGCAAGCTATTGACAAGAGGAAAGAACAAAAATTTACAAACACGAAAAGATATAGTTAAGCATCTCTTTACAGTTTGTATAGCTTGCAATTCTGCAAATCTAGTTCAAGTAAAATGATAATAATACTACAAATACAACCATTATAAGATCTATAATACAGTAGTGCAATGTCTTTTAACTGATTGGTGCAAGGACATGCTGTTAGGTATGGTACAAGAGACTACTAATAACATTACATGAGCTGATATGTTGCAAAAGTGGAGTCTCACAGAAGAAGCTGTTTCCTAATCTGTTAGTTAATATGACATAACTGACTACACTGTTACTCTCGAACAGTGGTTCTCAACCTAGGGGCACGGAGAGATGGGAAGGGGGTGCAAATTGTTTTCAAGAAAAAAAATACAGACAGAGCATCTAGTGACTTTTTGGACAAACCTTAGCAACTTTCCAAATGTTGCCAGTACTGTCCTGCAAGTGCAAGGTCTTGCTTTCCCACTGCACTCACACCTCTCTCTGCGTCTGCTCTGTTCAGTGAGAGTCTGAGAGCCGGAGATTTAACAATGTCATGGATAATGAGACACGCCCTTCATCCCAATTTACATCATTCATATGTGAATGTTTTTCGAATGTAAGACTAATGTAATGCAACATGTTTTACATGTAAAATAGTATACGTTATTAGAGCCTAGTTCTTTTGCTCAAAGTAGTTATAGTGTTCAGAAACATTTCTGATCATTCATGTTCCATACCTGTCTGTTATATAGTTTTATAGTTAAGTCATAAAAGTTATTTTTAAAAATCATAAAAACAAAAAAAACTATCTATTTATCTATCTATCTATCAACAACACATTACAGATATATACAGTGTATATATATATATATATATATATATATATATATATATATATATATATATATATATATATATATATATATATATGTTAGGGGAGGCATGGGGGGACTTTAGTTACAAAATGGTTGAGAACCTCTGCTCTATAACGTATACAGTACATGCTGAACATAGCATATAGTGTGGCTCTTGTGTGTGTATTACTGCTGCCTGTATGTGTATGTATATGGGCGCTATTCATCTGCGTTATCTCTTTGTATTTTTTAATTTTGTACCAACTTTCCATACGTATTGTCATTCATTATTATCATTCTTATTATCATTATTCATTATTATCATTCATCAGTTTTTGCCACAGCATTACCACCTCAGAATCACTTTTTACTCCTCTCTGATATAATATCAGCAGTAGTGTTGCTCTCCCTCTCGCGCGCGCTCTCTCGCTCTCTCTCGCTCTCTCTCTTTCTCTCTCTCTCTCTCTCTCTCTCTCTCTCGCGCGCTCTCTCTCGCTCTAACTACCATCTCTATTCGTAATCCTGTTTACACGGAGGACATGCCACAGGACATAGCACTCTGCAGCATACAGTGTCACATCAGGTTAATTTGATTGACGATAACGCCACCATCCTTCAGGTGGTTTATACAGCAGAGGTCATTTACTATGAGAAATGATTATCCATCAGACAGAGAGCACATTATAGGCTTGTTTAGGATCGACATTGTTTACTGCACAGACCAGACGACAAGAGTCTATCAATCCTTTGCTTCCTATTTTTGGTAGATTTGCATGACATCTGATTTCCCTTCGATCTGATTTTTCTCAAACTTTCAGACTGTGAAAGTTTTATGATGGCCTACAGCTGATTTTAGTGTCAGACAAAATGACTGATACCCATTCTCTTATTAGTTCCAGACCA